>NW_027590256.1:0-12500 GCF_964213995.1 Mustelus asterias
GTCCCCATCAAACACTCCCAGGACAGGTACAGCACGGGGTTAGATACAGAGTGAATCTCCCTCTACACTGTCCCCATCAAAACAGTCCCAGAACAGATACAGCACGCGGTTAGAAACAGAGTAAAGCTCCCTCTACACTATCCCCATCAAACACTCCAAGAACAGATACAGCAGGGGGTTAGATATGGAGTAAAGCTCCCTCTACAATATCCCCATCAGACAAACCAAGGAACAGGTACAGCACGGGATTAGATACAGAGTAAATCTCCCTCTACACTGTCCCCATCAAACACTCCCGGAACAGATACAGCACGGGGTGAGAAACAGAGTAAATCTCCCTCTACACTGTCCCCATCAAACGCGCCCAGCACAGGTACAGCACGGGGTTAGATACAGAGTAAAGCTCCCTCGACACTGTCCTCATCAAACACTCCCAGGACCGATACAGCAAGTGGTTAGATATAGAGTAAAGCTCCCACTTCACTGTCCCCATAAAACACTTCCAGGAGAGATACAGCACGGGGTTAGATACAGAGTAAAGCTCCCTCTACACTGTCCCCCATCAAACACACCCAGGACAGGTACAGCACGTGTTTAGATACAGAGTGAATCTCCCTCTACACTGTCCCCATCAAACACTCCCAGGACAGGTACAGCACGGGGTTAGATACAGAGTGAATCTCCCTCTACACTGTCCCCCATCAAACACTCCCAGGACAGGTACAGCACGGGTTTAGATACAGAGTGAAGCTCCCTCGACACTGTCCCCATCAAACACACCGAGGACAGGTACAGCACGGGTTTAGATACAGAGTAAATCTCCCTCTACACTGTCCCCATCAAACACTCCCGGAACAGATACAGCACGGGGTGAGAAACAGAGTAAATCTCCCTCTACACTGTCCCCATCAAACGCGCCCAGCACAGGTACAGCACGGGGTTAGATACAGAGTAAAGCTCCCTCGACACTGTCCTCATCAAACACTCCCAGGACCGATACAGCAAGTGGTTAGATATAGAGTAAAGCTCCCACTTCACTGTCCCCATAAAACACTTCCAGGAGAGATACAGCACGGGGTTAGATACAGAGTAAAGCTCCCTCTACACTGTCCCCCATCAAACACACCCAGGACAGGTACAGCACGTGTTTAGATACAGAGTGAATCTCCCTCTACACTGTCCCCCATCAAACACTCCCAGGACAGGTACAGCACGGGGTTAGATACAGAGTGAATCTCCCTCTACACTGTCCCCCATCAAACACTCCCAGGACAGGTACAGCACGGGTTTAGATACAGAGTGAAGCTCCCTCGACACTGTCCCCATCAAATAATCCAATGACAGATACAGCATGGTGCTAGATTAAAGGAAAAGCTGCCTCCACATTGTGCACATCAAACACACCCAGGACAGGTACAGCACGGGGTTAGATACAGCTCAAATCTTCCTCTACATTTTGCCCCATCATTCTGTGTGTGTGAGAGAGAATGTGTGTGTGAGAGAGAGACAGAGTGTGTGTGTGTGTGTGAGAGAGATTGTGTGCGAGAGAGTGTGTGAGAAAGTGTGTGTGTGTGAGAGAGAGAGTGTGTGTGAGAGAGAGAGTGTGTGCGAGAGAGAGAGTGTGTGCGAGAGAGAGAGTGTGTGCGAGAGAGAGAGTGTGTGCGAGAGAGAGAGTGTGTGCGAGAGAGAGAGTGTGTGTGAGAGAGAGAGTGTGCGAGAGAGAGTGTGTGCGAGAGAGAGAGTGTGCGCGAGAGAGAGAGTGTGTGCGAGAGAGAGAGTGTGTGCGAGAGAGAGTGTGTGTGAGAGAGTGTGTGTGAGAGAGAGAGTGTGTGTGAGAGAGAGAGTGTGTGTGTGAGAGAGAGAGTGTGTGTGTGAGAGAGAGTGTGTGTGCGTGAGAGAGAGAGTGTGCGTGAGAGAGAGTGTGTGTGTGTGAGAGAGAGAGAGCGTGTGTGTGTGTGAGATTATGTGTGTGTCTAAGAGTGTGTAAGAGAGAGTGTGTGAGAGAGAGAGCGTGTGTGTGTGTGTGAGATTATGTGTGTGTCTAAGAGTGTGTAAGAGAGAGTGTGTGTGTGTGAGCTGATCTTTTTCTACAGTCTATCGGTAACTGCAACACTATATTCTGCACCCTTTCCTCTCCTTCTCCCTGTGTACTCTATGTACAGAATGTTTTGTCTGTATAGCGCACAAGAAACAATACTTTTCACTGCATCCCAATACAAATCAATCAAATCAAATCAAATTAACACGGTGAAGTTTGGACCCTGTGGGGTGACAGTTGTCTGAATACAGATTCTATCTTATTGTAACATTCAGGTACCACGTGTACTGAGCTCACCAGCGTTCTGTCTGTATTGTGTGAATCCAGTCTTGAAATATCCACTCATGTTGCTAATTCTGCCAAGACAGAAACAGAAAGAGTGTTTGAATTCTCCGTGATTAGACCACTTAACGATAAACAACATGGTGGATGAGAGGGTTAGAGAGAGAGAGAGAGGAAGAGAGAGAGAGATGGATCGATGCAGAGTAACAGAGAGATAGGGAGAGGGAGCAATGCAGAGAGTAACAGTTAGACAGTGAGGAATAGAGATTAATTCAGATGGGTAGTGAGTGTCAGGGGAGTCCGAGACGCTACATAAGCAAGGTAATGATTTGAAAATGGAGGAGTGTTTCTTACCCACTTTTAAAAGACAATCCACACTCACACCAGTCACATTTCACACTCTCTGCTCAGTCCTGTGTTGGGGGGTGTTGAGTGTGGGATCAGTGTTTGCTTTTCTCAAACCGCACTGATATTCCCAACAAGGGCAAGACGTTTCAGTGTTTAAACATGTAAACATTTAAAAACAAAAGCAGACAGGATTTGGTTAAATCTCACAGGATCCAGGGTGAGGTCGCCAAATGGATACAAAATAGGCTTGATGACAGAAGACAGAGGGTGGTTGTAGAGGGTTGTTTTTTTGGTCAAACTGGAGGCCTGTGACCAGCGGGGTGCCTCAGGGATCGGTGCTGGGTCCACTGTTATTTGTCATTTATATTAATGATTTGGATGAGAATTTAGGAGGCACGGTTTGTAAGTTTGCAGTTGACACCAAGATTTGTGGCATAGTGAACAGTGAAGAAGGTTATCTAGGGTTGCAATGGGATCTTGATCAATTGGGCCAGTGGGCTGTTGAATGGCAGATGGAGTTTAATTTAGATAAATGCAAGGTGATACATTTTGGTGGCTCGAACCAACACAGGACTTACTCAGTTAATGGTAGGGTGTTGGTGAGAGTTACAGAACAAAGGGATCTCGGGGTACAGATTGATAGCTCCTTGAAAGTGGGGTCACAGGTGGATAGAGTGGTGAAGAAGGCATTCCACATGCTTGGTTTCATTGGTCAGAACATGGAATACAGGAGTTGGGACGTCTTGTTGAAGTTGTACAAGACATTGGTAAGACCACACTTGGAATGCTGTGTATTGTTCTGGTCACCCTTATAGAAAGGAGATGATTAAGCTGGAAAGTGTGCAGAAAAGAATTACTGGGATGCCAAGGGGTCCTGATGGTTTGAGTTATAATGAGAGGCTGGATACTCTGGGACTTTTTTCCCTTGAGTTGGCTTAGTGGTGTTCTTATCGAGGTCTCTAAAATAATGAGGGCATGGATATAGCAGCTTTATAGAACCTTAGTTAGGCCGCACTTGGAATATAGTGTTCAATTCTGACCGACACACTACCAGAAAGATGTGGAGAATTTGGAGAGGGTTCAGAAAAGATTTACCAGGATGTTGCCTGGTAAGGAGGGCATTAGCTCTGAGGAGAGATTGGAGAAACTTGGTTTGTTCTCACTGGAACGACGGAGGTTGAGGGGCGACCTGATAGAATTCTACAAGATTATGAGGGGCATGGACAGAGTGGATAGTCAGAAGCTTTTTACCAGGGTGGAAGATGCAAAATCTAGGGGGCATAGGTTTAAGGTGTGAGGGGCAAGGTTTAAAGGAGATGTACAAGGCAAGTTTTTTTACACAGAGGGTGGTGGGTGCCTGGAACTCGCTGTCGCGGGAGGGAGTGGAAGCAGATACGATAGTGAGTTTTACGGAGTGTCTGGACAAATACATGAATAGGATGGGAATAGAGGGATACGGTCCCCGGAAGGGTAGGGGGTTTTAGTTCAGTCGGGCAGCATGGTCGGTGCAGGCTTGGAGGGCCGAAGGGACTGTTCCTGTGCTGTAATTCTCTTTGTTCTTTGAGAAGCTCGTCAACATCTTTTCCAAAAGGGAGGGGAGTCTAAAACTAGAAGACACAGGTTTAAGGTGAGAGGGGAGAGGGTCCAGAGGGCAATTCTTTTCACACATAGGGTGGTGAGGGATTGGAACAAGCTGCCAGAGGTCGTAGTAGAAGCGGATACAATTTTATATTTTAAAATTTCAGTAAAAAGTGTTTCAGGAGATTTTAGTTGTAAGAAGTGCATTAGATTGCAGCTTCTGGAGGAGCGTGTAAAGGAGCTGGAGGGGGAGGTAGAGGAACTCCGCATAATTCGGGAGGCGGAGGTGGAAGTTGATAGGAGTTATAGAGAAATAGTAACTCCTAGAAATGAGGCTTGGGTCAATGCCAGGAGGAGGGGTAAGAAGCAATCGGGAAGACAATCCCCTGGGGCGGTTCCCCTCCATAATAGGTTTTCGGTGCTGGAGGCTACAGTTGAGGAGGAATCAACTGAGCATAGAGAACAGATCTCTGGGGGTGAGCCGAGTGAGAAAGCTCAGGTGGTTAGGGGCTGTAAAAGACTGGGCCTTGTGATTGGGGACTCCACAATTAAGGGGACAGATAGGAGGGTCGGAACTAAAGGTAGGGACTCAGGGTTGGTGTGTTGCCTACCAGGGGCTGGGGTCCGGGATGTGTCTGACAGGGTATTCAGGACTCTTAGGGGGGAGGGAGATAAACCACAAGTTATTGTACATGTGGGGACACAAGACATAGGGAGGATAGGGGAAGGGGATATTAGGCAGGGATTTATGGAGTTGGGGTGGAAACTAAAGGCCAAGACTGACAGAGTGGTTATCTCTGGACTCTTGCCTGTACCACGGGATAGTTTAGAGAGGAACAGGGAGAGGGAAGGTTTGAATTCATGGCTGAGGGGATGGTGCAGGAGGGAGGGGTTCAGGTACTTAAGCAATTGGGGCTCGTACTGGGGAAGGTGTGACCTCTATGAGAAGGATGGTCTACACCTTAATCAGAAGGGGACCAATATCCTGGGGGGTAAATTTGCTAAGGCCATGCAGGGAGGTTTAAACTGATTCGGGGGGGGGGAGGGATCCTGAGTAGTGGGGCTGAAAGTGAGGGATGCATGGATGGGGACTGCAATGCACGGCATTGCAGAGGTGGGGTGGAGCAGGGTTTGAAATGTGTATACTTCAATGCCAGGAGTATTCGCAATAAAGTGGGTGAACTTGCAGCGTGGATCAGTACCTGGGACTTCGATGTTGTGGCTATTTCAGAGACATGGATAGAGCAGGGGCAGGAATGGATGCTGCAGGTCCCGGGGTTCAAATGTTTTAGTCGAAGTAGGGAAGGAGGTAGAAGAGGGGGAGGGGTAGCATTATTGGTCAGAGATTGTATCACAGTGTCAGAGAGGAGGTTTGATGAGGACTTATCTGTTGAGGTAGTATGGGCGGAGATTAGAAATAGGAGAGGAGAGGTCACCCTGTTGGGAGTCTTTTATAGACCTCCTAAAAGTTCTTGAGAGGTTGAGGAAAGGATTGCGGAGTCAATCCTGCTTAGGAGTGAAAGTAATAGGGCAATTGTTATGGGGGATTTTAACTTGACTAATATTGACTGGAATTGTTATAGCTCTAGCTCGTTAGAGGGGTCAGTTTTTGTTCAAAGCGTGCAGGAAGGTTTTTTGACTCAGTATGTAGACAGGCCAACTAGAGGTGAGGCTATATTGGATCTGGTGCTGGGAAATGAGCCAGACCAGGTGCTAGACTTGGAAGTTGGTGTGCATTTTGGTGATAGTGACCACAATTCGGTTACGTTCACCTTAGTGATGGAAAGGGATAGGCATGAACCTCGGGCCAGTGGTTTTAGCTGGGGGAAGGGTAATTATGAGGCTATTAGGAGAGAATTAGGAAACATAGGTTGGACTAGGAGATTACAGGGACTGGGAACGTCCGACATGTGGAGTTTTTTCAAGGAGCAGCTACTGCGAGTCTGTGATAGGTATGTCCCTGTCAGGCAAGGAGGAATTGGTAGGGCTAGGGAACCGTGGTGCACCAAAAAAGTTTCTTTGTTGGTTAAAAAGAAAAAGGAGGCTTATGTTCGGATGAGACGTGAGCACTCGGGTAGTGCACTAGAAAGCTTTAGATTGGCTAAGAGGGAGTTGAAGAGCGAGCTTAGAAGGGCTAAAAGGGGACATGAGAAGACTTTGGCGGATAGGGTTAAAGAGAATCCTAAGGCGTTCTATAGGTATGTCAAGAACAGAAGGTTGGTTAGGGCAAGTTTAGGGCCAGTTATAGATGGCAGAGGGAAGTTATGTGTGGAACCGGAGGAGATTGGTGAAGCATTGAACCAATATTTCTCTTCGGTGTTCACGCAAGGGGACATGAATATAGCTGAGGAGGACACTGGGTTGCAAGGGAGTAGAATAGACAGTATTACAGTTGATAAGGAGGATGTGCAGGATATTCTGGAGGGTCTGAAAATAGATAAATCCCCTGGTCCGGATGGGATTTATCCAAGGATTCTCTGGGAGGCAAGAGAAGTGATTGCAGAGCCTCTGGCTCTGATCTTCAGGTCGTCGTTGGCCTCTGGTATAGTACCAGAAGATTGGAGGTTAGCGAATGTTGTCCCATTGTTTAAGAAGGGGAACAGAGACTTCCCCGGGAATTATAGACCGGTGAGTCTCACTTCTGTTGTCGGCAAGATGTTGGAAAAAATTATAAGGGATAGGATTTATAGTTATTTGGAGAGTAATGAATTGATAGGTGATAGTCAGCATGGTTTTGTGGCAGGTAGGTCGTGCCTTACTAACCTTATTGAGTTTTTTGAGAAAGTGACCAAGGAGGTGGATGGGGGCAAGGCAGTGGACGTGGTATATATGGATTTTAGTAAGGCGTTTGATAAGGTTCACCATGGTAGGCTTCTGCAGAAAATGCAGATGTATGGGATTGGGGGTGATCTAGGAAATTGGATCAGGAATTGGCTAGCGGATAGGAAACAGAGGGTGGTGGTTGATAGTAAATATTCATCATGGAGTGCGGTTACAAGTGGTGTACCTCAGGGATCTGTTTTGGGGCCACTGCTGTTTGTAATATTTATTAATGATCTGGATGAGGGTATAGTTGGGTGGATTAGCAAATTTGCTGATGACACCAAAGTCGGTGGTGTGGTAGACAGTGAGGAAGGGTGTCGTAGTTTGCAGGAAGACTTAGACAGGTTGCAAAGTTTGGCCGAGAGGTGGCGGATGGAGTTTAATGCGGAGAAGTGTGAGGTAATTCACTTTGGTAGGAATAACAGATGGGTTGAGTATAGGGCTAACGGGAGGACTTTGAATAGTGTGGAGGAGCAGAGGGATCTAGGTGTATGTGTGCATAGATCCCTGAAAGTTGGGAATCAAGTAGATAAGGTTGTTAAGAAGGCATATGGTGTCTTGGCGTTTATTGGTAGGGGGATTGAATTTAGGAGTCGTAGCGTTATGTTGCAACTGTACACAACTCTGGTGCGGCCGCACTTGGAGTACTGTGTGCAGTTCTGGTCCCCACATTACAGGAAGGATGTGGAGGCTTTGGAGAGGGTGCAGAGGAGGTTTACCAGGATGTTGCCTGGTATGGAGGGGAGATCCTATGAAGAGAGGCTGAGGGATTTGGGATTGTTTTCGCTGGAAAGGCGGCGGCTAAGAGGGGATCTTATTGAAACATATAAGATGATTAGAGGTTTAGATAGGGTGGATAGTGATAGCCTTTTTCCTCTGATGGAGAAATCCAGCACGAGGGGGCATGGCTTTAAATTGAGGGGGGGTAGTTATAGAACCGATGTCAGGGGTAGGTTCTTTACCCAGAGGGTGGTGAGGGATTGGAATGCCCTGCCAGCATCAGTAGTAAATGCGCCTAGTTTGGGGGCGTTTAAGAGATCCGTAGATAGGTTCATGGACGAAAAGAAATTGGTTTAGGTTGGAGGGTCACAGTTTTTTTTTTTTTAACTGGTCGGTGCAACATCGTGGGCCGAAGGGCCTGTTCTGCGCTGTAATGTTCTATGTTCTATGTTCTAAAAAGCATTTAGACAGTTATTCTGGTAAGATTGGTGTGGAGGGATTTGGGCCAAACGCAAGGCATTTGATACGAGCTTAATGGTAAAAACTGGGTGGCAGGGAAAAGTTGGGCCAAAGGACCCAAATGTATCTGAGCTCTGTTTTCTGCCCGGAAACCATTTCTCAATCCATCCCAGTATTTTCCAAATTTGTGGATGGGACACAGTAAATTGCCGTTTACTGTCCAAAGCTGTGTTGGTTCGGTGGATTAAGGTAAATGTGTGGGGTTACGGGGATAGGGCTGGGTCAAGGGCCTTGGTAAGATACTGTGTCAGAGAGTCAGTACAGACTCGATGGGCTGAATGGTCTCCTTCTGCACTGCAGGGATTCTGTGACTCTACTATTAAGATCCCTTTGTCATTTGAAGCTTCCAGCGAAAATGCTGACAATGCTGCCTATTTCTGTGCACTTTGGCAAACGTCCTGTCTCATCACCGGGCGACACGGTGGCACAGTGGTTAGCACTGCTGACTCACAGCGCCAGGGATCTGGGTTCGATTCCCCGCCTCGAGTGACTGTCTGTGTGGAGTTTGCACGTTTGCTAAATTGCCCCTTAGTGTCAGGGGGATTCGGGCCTGGGTGGGATTACTGTCGGGGCAGGCTTGTTGGGCTGAATGGCCTCATTCTGCAGTGTAGGAATTCTATGGCTCTTGGATCTTAAATGGTTGATAAATAGTGAAACTGAGACACAAACTGGGGCTTGGCAGCAGCAGACAGAATGGGAATCATTGCATCCTGCAGGGATTTTTATTACAGAATCAATTTCAGAAAATTTACAACTCAAAATCCACAACAGCAAAGTGTGGGATTGCAAACTTGGAATGATTAGCCCAGGGCTAAAGTTTAAAAGCTACAGATTGACATTCAGAAACAAGAGATGGCCTCACATCTTCAATTCTGTGATTGTCTGCCATCTCCTGCTCTGAATATTACAAAATCTCTGCCCCCTTCATGCGTCTGGAGACTTTGAAAGTTACGCAGACATTGGTAAAACGTTCCTTTATCTCAAGGCATCTCCTGTGAAATACTCAACTTCTGCAAAGAGACACAATCTAATTGACACTTTCTGAATCTCCTTTCAAACAACCTCCCAACCCCATTGTGCAGGATGCAGGAATGTCACCTTTTGTCACATTCCCCAACACAATTGTTGACACGTTTTCGGGACAGGAAAAGTAGATTCAACTGACAGATTCTGAGCCCCAGGTTGAATCTTTAAGATGTAAAAATGAACTGAAAGCCCAGGTCTCTCTGTTCCTGCAACTATTTTAACATTGACCCATTGATTTTAAATTGCTTCTCCTGTGTGTAAAATACCATCCATCAACTTCAGGTTTGAACATTAATAAGCGACTGAGCATCAACTGTGAATTATAGAAGGTAGTTCCAAACTAATATCACACCTGGTGTGGCAAAGTGTTCCTGAATTTCACTCCGAAAAGTCTAAAACCCTAAACATTGTCTAAAATCCAATGTCCCCCAAGTCCTGTCCCCATCAAACACTCCCAGGACAGGTACAGCACAGGGTTAGGTACAGAGTATAGCTCCCTGGACACTGTCCCCATTAAACACTCCCAGGTAAAATACAGCACGGGGTTCAATACAGAGTAAAGGTCCCTCGACACTGTCTCCATCAAACACTCGCAGGACAGGGACAGCACGGGGTTCGATACAGAGTAAAGCTCCCTCTCCACTATCCCCATAAAACACTTCCAGGAGAGATACAGCATGGGGTTAGATACAGAGCAAAACTCCCTCTACATTGTCCCCCATCAAACACACCCAGGACAGGTTCAGCACGTGTTTAGATAGAGTGAAGCTCCCTATACACTGTCCCCATCAAACACTCCCAGGACAGGTACAGCACGGGGTTAGATACAGAGTAAAGCTCCCTCTATACTGTCCCCCATCAAACACTCCCAGGACAGGTACAGCACGGGGTTCGATACAGAGTAAAGCTCCCTCTCCACTGTCCCCATAAAACACTTCCAGGAGAGATACAGCACGGGGTTAGATACAGAGCAAAGCTCCCTCTACACTGTCCCCCATCAAACACACCCAGGACAGATACAGCACGTGTTTAGATACAGAGTGAAGCTCCCTCTACACTGTCCCCCATCAAACACTCCCAGGACATATACAGCACAGGGTTAGATACAGAGTAAAGCTCCCTCTACACTATCCCCATCAAACACTCCCAGGACAGGTACAGCACAGGTTTAGATACAGAGTGAAGCTCCCTATACACTGTCCCCATCATATAATCCAATGACAGACACAGCATGGTGCTAGATTAAAGGAAAAGCTGCCTCCACATTGTGCACATCAAACACACCCAGGATAGGTACAGCACGGGGTTAGATACAGCTCAAATCTTCCTCTCCATTTTGCCCCATCATTCTGTGGGTGTGTGTGTGAGAGAATGTGTGTGTGAGAGAGAGTGTGTGTATGTGTGAGAGAGTGTGTGTGAGAGAGAGAGTGTGTGTGAGAGAGAGAGTGTGTGCGAGAGAGAGAGTGTGTGCGAGAGAGAGAGAGTGTGTGCGAGAGAGAGTGTGTGTGCGAGAGAGAGTGTGTGTGCGAGAGAGAGAGCGTGTGCGTGAGAGAGAGTGTGTGTGTGAGAGAGTATATGTTTGTGAGTGTATGTGTGAGAGAGAGTGTGTGTGAGAGAGAGATAGAGTGTGTGAGAGAGAGAGTGTGTGCGAGAGAGAGTGTGTGTGTATGAGAGAGAGTGTGTGTTTGAGAGAGAGTGTGTGCGAGAGAGAGTGTGTGTGAGAGAGAGACTGTGCGTGAGAGAGAGTGTGTTAGAGAGAGTGTGTGTGTGAGAAAGAGTGTGTGTGTGAGAGACAGGCTGTGTGTGAGAGACAGGCTGTGTGTGAGAGAGTGTGTGAGAGAGTGTGTGCGAGAGAGAGAGTGTGTGTGTGAGAGAGAGTGCGTGTGAGTGAGAGTGTGTGTGTGAGAGAGAGTGTGTGTGTGTGATAGTGTGTGTGAGAGTGAGAGTGTGTGGGAGAGTGAGAGTGTGTGTGAGAGAGAAACCGTGTGTGTGAGAGAGCGTGTGTGTGTGTGAGAGAGAGAGTGTGTGTGAGAGAGAGAATGTGTGTGAGAGAGAGTGTGTGTGTGTGAGAGAGAGAGTTTTCGAGAGAGAGTTTTCGAGAGAGAGAGAGTGTGTGTGTGTGTGAGAGAGTGTGTGTGTGGGAGAGAGAGTTTTCGAGAGAGTGTGTGCGAGAGAGAGAGTGTGTGTGAGAGAGACCGTTTGTGTGAGAGAGAGTGTGTGTGTGAGAGAGAGAGTGTGTGTGAGAGAGAGAGTGTGTGTGAGAGAGAGAGTGTGCGAGAGTGTGTGTGTGAGAGAGTGTGTGTGTGAGAGAGAGAGTGTGTGTGAGAGAGAGTGTGTGTGTGAGAGAGAGAGAGTGTGTGTGAGAGAGAGAGAGAGTGTGTGTGTGAGAGAGTGTGTGTGTGTGTGTGTGAGAGAGAGTGTGTGTGTGAGAGACATAGAGTGTGTGCGAGAGCGAGAGCGTGTGTGTGTCCCCATCAAACAAACCAAGGACAGATACAGCACGGAGTTAGATACAGAGTAAAGCTCCCTCTGCACTGTCCCCAACAAACTCGCCCAGGACAGGTACAGCACGGGGTTAGATACAGAGTAAAGCTCTCGCGATACTGTCCCCAGCAAACACTCCCAGGACAGGTACAGCACGGCGTTAGATACAGAGTAAAGCTCCCTCTACACTGTCCCCATCAAACACCCCCCAGGACAGGTACAGCACGGGGTTCGATACAGATTAAAGCTCATTGTACACTGTCCCCATCAAACAAACCAAGGACAGGTACAGCACGGGTTTAGATACAGAGTAAAGCTCCCTCGATACTGTCCCCATCAAACACTCCCAAGACAGGGACAGCATGGATTAGATACAGAGTAAAGCTCCCTCTGCACTATCCCCATCAAACACTCCCAGGACAGATACAGCAAGTGGTTAGATGTATAGTAAAGCTCCCTCGACACTGTCCCCATCAAACACTCCCAGGACAGGTACAGCATGGGGTTAGATACAGAATAAATCTCCCTCTACACTGTCCCCATCAAACTTGCCCAGCACAGGTACAGCACGGGGTTAGACACAGAGTAAAGCTCACTCGACACTGTCCCCATCAAACACTCCCACGACAGATACAGCAAGTGGTTAGATATAGAGTAAAGCTCCCACTTCACTGTCCTCATC
>NW_027590256.1:15000-17500 GCF_964213995.1 Mustelus asterias
TGTGTGTGTGAGAGGGAGAGTGTGAGAAAGAGAGACAATGTGTGATGGAGACAGAGTGCGTCTGAGAGAGTGTGTGTGTCTCTGAGAGTGTGAGAGAGTGTGTGTGTGAGAGAGAGCGTGTGTGTGTGAGAGAGTGTGTGTGTGTGTGTGAGAGAGTGTGTGTGTCTGAGAGTGTGAGAGAGAGTGTGTGTGCGAGAGAGAGAGAGCGTGTGTGTGAGAGAGAGTGTGTGTGTGTGTGAGAGAGTGTGTGTCTGAGTGTGTGAGAGAGTGTGTGTGCGAGAGAGAGAGAGTGTGTGTGTGTGTGAGATTATGTGTGTGTCTAAGAGTGTGTAAGAGAGAGTGTGTGTGTGAGCTGATCTTTTTCTACAGTCTATCGGTAACTGCAACACGATATTCTGCACCCTTTCCTCTCCTTCTCCCTGTGTACTCTATGTACAGAATGTTTTGTCTGTATAGCGCACAAGAAACAATACTTTTCACTGCATCCCAATTCAAATCAATCAAATCAAATCAAATTAACACGGTGAAGTTTGGACCCTGTGGGGTGACAGTTGTCTGAATACAGATTCTATCTTATTGTAACATTCAGGTACCACGTGTACTGAGCTCACCAGCGTTCTGTCTGTATTGTGTGAATCCAGTCTTGAAATATCCACTCATGTTGCTAATTCTGCCAAGACAGAAACAGAAAGAGTGTTTGAATTCTCCGTGATTAGACCCCTTAACGATAAACAACATGGTGGATGAGAGGGATAGAGAGGGAGAGGGTGAGAGGGATAGAGAGGGAGAGGGAGAGAGAGAGAGAGAGAGGAAGAGAGAGAGATGGAGCGATGCAGAGTAACAGAGAGATAGGGAGAGGGAGCAATGCAGAGAGTAACAGTTAGACAGTGAGGAATAGAGATTAATTCAGATGGGTAGTGAGTGACAGGGGAGTCCGAGACGCTACATAAACAAGGTAAAGATTTGAAAATGGAGGAGTGTTTCTTACCCACTTTTAAAAGACAATCCACACTCACACCAGTCACATTTCACACTCTCTGCTCAGTCCTGTGTTGGGGGGTGTTGAGTGTGGGATCAGTGTTTGCTTTTCTCAAACCGCAGTGATATTCCCAACAAGGGCAAGACGTTTCAGTGTTTAAAACTGTAAACATTTAAAAACAAAAGCAGACAGGATTTGGTTAAATCTCACGGGATCCAGGGTGAGGTAGCCAAATGGATATAAAATAGGCTGGATGACAGAAGACAGAGGGTGGTTGTAGAGGGTTGTTTTTTTGGTCAAACTGGAGGCCTGTGACCAGCGGGGTGCCTCAGGGATCGGTGCTGGGTCCACTGTTATTGGTCATCTATATTAATGATTTGGATGGGAATTTAGGAGGCATGGTTTGTAAGTTTGCAGTTGACACCAAGATTTGTGGCATAGTGGACAGTGAAGAAGGTTATCTCGGGTTGCAATGGGATCTTGATCAATTGGGCCAGTGGGCTGTTGAATGGCAGATGGAGTTTAATTTAGATAAATGCAAGGTGATACATTTTGGTGGATCGAACCAACACAGGACTTACTCAGTTAATGGTAGGGTGTTGCTGAGAGTTACAGAACAAAGAGATCTCGGGGGTACAGATTGACAGCTCCTTGAAAGTGGAGTCACAGGTGGATAGAGTGGTGAAGAAGGCATTCCACATGCTTGGTTTCATTGGTCAGAACATGGAATAGAGGAGTTGGGACGTCTTGCTGGAGTTGTACAAGACATTGGTGAGACCACACTTGGAATGCTGTGTATTGTTCTGGTCACCCTTATAAAAAGGAGATTATTAAGCAAGAAAGTGTGCAGAAAAGAATGACTGGGATGCTATGGGGTCCTGATGGTTTGAGTTATAATGAGAGGCTGGATACTCTGGGACTTTTTTTCCCTTGAGTTGGCTTAGTGGTGTTCTTATAGAGGTCTCTAAAATAATGAGGGCATGGATACAGCAGCTTTACAGAACCTTAGTTAGGCCGCACTTGGAATATAGTGTTCAATTCTGATCGACACACGACCAGAAAGATGTGGAGAATTTGGAGAGGGTTCAGAAAAGATTTACCAGGATGTTGCCTGGTATGGAGGGCATTAGCTCTGAGGAGAGATTGGAGAAACTTGGTTTGTTCTCACTGGAACGACGGAGGTTGAGGGGCGACCTGATAGAATTCAACAAGATTATGAGAGGCATGGACAGAGTGGATAGTCAGGAGCTTTTTCCCAGGGTTGAAGAGTCAATTACTAGGGGGCACAGGTTTAAGGTGTGAGGGGCAAGGTTTAAAGGAGATGTACGAGGCAGGTTTTTTACACAGAGGGTGGTGGGTGCCTGGAACTCGCTGCCGGGGGAGGTAGTGGAAGCGGATACGATAGTGAGTTTTACGGAACATCTGGACAAATACATGAATAGGATGGGAATAGAGGGATACGGTCCCCGGAAGGGTAGGGGGTTTTAGTTCAGTCGGGCAGCATGGTTGGTGCAGGCATGG
>NW_027590256.1:25000-27500 GCF_964213995.1 Mustelus asterias
CTCTATGTACGGAATGTTTTGTCTGTATAGCGCACAAGAAACAATACTTTTCACTGCATCCCAACACAAATCAATCAAATCAAATCAAATTAACACGGTGAAGTTTGGACCCTGTGGGGTGACAGTTGTCTGAATACAGATTCTATCTTATTGTAACATTCAGGTACCACGTGTACTGAGCTCACCAGCGTTCTGTCTGTATTGTGTGAATCCAGTCTTGAAATATCCACTCATGTTGCTAATTCTGCCAAGACAGAAACAGAAAGAGTGTTTGAATTCTCCGTGATTAGACCCCTTAACGATAAACAACATGGTGGATGAGAGGGATAGAGAAGGAGAGGGAGAGAGAGAGAGGAAGAGAGAGAGATGGAGCGATACAGAGTAACAGAGAGATAGGGAGAGGGAGCAATGCAGAGAGTAACAGTTAGACAGTGAGGAATAGAGATTAATTCAGATGGATGGTGAGTGACAGGGGAGTCCGAGACGCTACATAAGCAAGGTAAAGATTTGAAAATGGAGGAGTGTTTCTTACCCACTTTTAAAAGACAATCCACACTCACACCAGTCACATTTCACACTCTCTGCTCAGTCCTGTGTTTTGGGGGTGTTGAGTGTGGGATCAGTGTTTGCTTTTCTCAAACCGCAGTGATATTCCCAACAAGGGCAAGACGTTTCAGTGTTTAAACATGTAAACTTTTAAAAACAAAAGCAGACAGGATTTGGTTAAATCTGACGGGATCCAGGGTGAGGTAGCCAAATGGATATAAAATAGGCTTGATGACAGAAGACAGAGGGTGGTTGTAGAGGGTTGTTTTTTTGTCAAACTGGAGGCCTGTGACCAGCGGGGTGCCTCAGGGATCGGTGCTGGGTCCACTGTTATTTGTCATTTATATTAATGATTTGGATGAGAATTTAGGAGGCATGGTTTGTAAGTTTGCAGTTGACACCAAGATTTGTGGCATAGTGGACAGTGAAGAAGGTTATCTCGGGTTGCAATGGGATCTTGATCAATTGGGCCAGTGGGCTGTTGAATGGCAGATGGAGTTTAATTTAGATAAATGCAAGCGGATACATTTTGGTGGATCGAACCAACACAGGACTTACTCAGTTAATGGTAGGGTGTTGCTGAGAGTTACAGAACAAAGGGATCTCGGGGTACAGATTGATAGCTCCATGAAAGTGGAGTCACAGGTGGATAGGGTGGTGAAGAAGGCATTCCACATGCTGGGTTTCATTGGTCAGAACATGGAATAGAGGAGTTGGGACGTCTTGTTGGAGTTGTACAAGACATTGGTGAGACCACACTTGGAATGCTGTGTATAGTTCTGGTCACCTTATAAAAAGGAGATTATTAAGCTAGAAAGTGTGCAGAAAAGAATTACTGGGATGCTATGGGGTCCTGATGGTTTGAGTTATAATGAGAGGCTGGATACTCTGGGACCTTTTTTCCCTTGAGTTGGCTTAGTGGTGTTCTTCTAGAGGTCTCTAAAATAATGAGGGCATGGATATAGCAGCTTTATAGAACCTTAGTTAGGCCGCACTTGGAATATAGTGTTCAATTCTGATCGACACACGACCAGAAAGATGTGGAGAATTTGGAGAGGGTTCAGAAAAGATTTACCAGGATGTTGCCTGGTATGGAGGGCATTAGCTCTGAGGAGAGATTGGAGAAACTTGCTTTGTTCTCACTGGAACGACGGAGGTTGAGGGATGACCTGATAGAATTCTACCAGATTATGAGGGGCATGGACAGAGTTGATAGTCAGAAGCTTTTTACCAGGGTGGAAGATTCAAAATCTAGGGGGCACAGGTTTAAGGTGTGAGGGGCAAGGTTTAAAGGAGATGTACAAGGCAAGTTTTTTTACACAGAGGGTGGTGGGTGCCTGGAACTCGCTGTCGGGGGAGGGAGTGGAAGCGGATACGATAGTGAGTTTTACGGAACGTCTGGACAAATACATGAATAGGATGGGAATAGAGGGATATGGTCCCCGGAAGGGTAGGGGGTTTTAGTTCAGTCGGGCAGCATGGTTGGTGCAGGCTTGGAGGGCCGAAGGGACTGTTCCTGTGCTGTAATTCTCTTTGTTCTTTGAGAAGCTCGTCAACATCTTTTCCAAAAGGGAGGGGAGTCTAAAACTAGAAGACATAGGTTTAAGGTGAGAGGGGAGAGGGTCCAGAGGGCAATTCTTTTCACACATAGGGTGGTGAGGGATTGGAACAAGCTGCCAGAGGTCGTAGGAGAAGCGGACACAATTTTATATTTTAAAAAGCATTTAGACAGTTATTCTGGTAAGATTGGTGTGGAGGGATTTGGGCCAAACGCAAGGCATTTGATACGAGCTTTATGGTTAAAAACTGGGTGGCAGGGAAAAGTTGGGCCAAAGGGCCCATTTGTATCTGAGCTCTGTTTTCTGCCCGGAAACCATTTCTCAATCCATCCCAGTGTTTTCCAAATTTGTGGATTGGACACAGTAAATTGCCGTTTCCTGTCCAAAGCTGTGTA
>NW_027590256.1:32500-42500 GCF_964213995.1 Mustelus asterias
CTGTCCCCATCAAACACACCGAGGACAGGTACAGCACGGGTTTAGATACAGAGTGAAGCTCCCTATACACTGTCCCCATCAAATAATCCAATGACAGATACAGCATGGTGCTAGATTAAAGGAAAAGCTGCCTCCACATTGTGCACATCAAACACACCCAGGACAGGTACAGCACGGGGTTAGATACAGCTCAAATCTTCCTCTACATTTTGCCCCATCATTCTGTGTGTGTGAGAGAGAATGTGTGTGTGAGAGAGAGACAGAGTGTGTGTGTGTGTGTGAGAGAGATTGTGTGCGAGAGAGTGTGTGAGAAAGTGTGTGTGTGTGAGAGAGAGAGTGTGTGTGAGAGAGAGAGTGTGTGCGAGAGAGAGAGTGTGTGCGAGAGAGAGAGTGTGTGCGAGAGAGAGAGTGTGTGCGAGAGAGAGAGTGTGTGCGAGAGAGAGAGTGTGTGTGAGAGAGAGAGTGTGCGAGAGAGAGTGTGTGCGAGAGAGAGAGTGTGTGCGAGAGAGAGAGTGTGTGCGAGAGAGAGAGTGTGTGCGAGAGAGAGTGTGTGTGAGAGAGTGTGTGTGAGAGAGAGAGTGTGTGTGTGAGAGAGAGAGTGTGTGTGTGAGAGAGAGAGTGTGTGTGTGAGAGAGAGTGTGTGTGCGTGAGAGAGAGAGTGTGCGTGAGAGAGAGTGTGTGTGTGTGAGAGAGAGAGAGCGTGTGTGTGTGTGAGATTATGTGTGTGTCTAAGAGTGTGTAAGAGAGAGTGTGTGAGAGAGAGAGCGTGTGTGTGTGTGTGAGATTATGTGTGTGTCTAAGAGTGTGTAAGAGAGAGTGTGTGTGTGTGAGCTGATCTTTTTCTACAGTCTATCGGTAACTGCAACACTATATTCTGCACCCTTTCCTCTCCTTCTCCCTGTGTACTCTATGTACAGAATGTTTTGTCTGTATAGCGCACAAGAAACAATACTTTTCACTGCATCCCAATACAAATCAATCAAATCAAATCAAATTAACACGGTGAAGTTTGGACCCTGTGGGGTGACAGTTGTCTGAATACAGATTCTATCTTATTGTAACATTCAGGTACCACGTGTACTGAGCTCACCAGCGTTCTGTCTGTATTGTGTGAATCCAGTCTTGAAATATCCACTCATGTTGCTAATTCTGCCAAGACAGAAACAGAAAGAGTGTTTGAATTCTCCGTGATTAGACCACTTAACGATAAACAACATGGTGGATGAGAGGGTTAGAGAGAGAGAGAGAGGAAGAGAGAGAGAGATGGATCGATGCAGAGTAACAGAGAGATAGGGAGAGGGAGCATTGCAGAGAGTAACAGTTAGACAGTGAGGAATAGAGATTAATTCAGATGGGTAGTGAGTGTCAGGGGAGTCCGAGACGCTACATAAGCAAGGTAAAGATTTGAAAATGGAGGAGTGTTTCTTACCCACTTTTAAAAGACAATCCACACTCACACCAGTCACATTTCACACTCTCTGCTCAGTCCTGTGTTGGGGGGTGTTGAGTGTGGGATCAGTGTTTGCTTTTCTCAAACCGCACTGATATTCCCAACAAGGGCAAGACGTTTCAGTGTTTAAACATGTAAACATTTAAAAACAAAAGCAGACAGGATTTGGTTAAATCTCACAGGATCCAGGGTGAGGTCGCCAAATGGATACAAAATAGGCTTGATGACAGAAGACAGAGGGTGGTTGTAGAGGGTTGTTTTTTTGGTCAAACTGGAGGCCTGTGACCAGCGGGGTGCCTCAGGGATCGGTGCTGGGTCCACTGTTATTTGTCATTTATATTAATGATTTGGATGAGAATTTAGGAGGCACGGTTTGTAAGTTTGCAGTTGACACCAAGATTTGTGGCATAGTGAACAGTGAAGAAGGTTATCTAGGGTTGCAATGGGATCTTGATCAATTGGGCCAGTGGGCTGTTGAATGGCAGATGGAGTTTAATTTAGATAAATGCAAGGTGATACATTTTGGTGGCTCGAACCAACACAGGACTTACTCAGTTAATGGTAGGGTGTTGGTGAGAGTTACAGAACAAAGGGATCTCGGGGTACAGATTGATAGCTCCTTGAAAGTGGGGTCACAGGTGGATAGAGTGGTGAAGAAGGCATTCCACATGCTTGGTTTCATTGGTCAGAACATGGAATACAGGAGTTGGGACGTCTTGTTGAAGTTGTACAAGACATTGGTAAGACCACACTTGGAATGCTGTGTATTGTTCTGGTCACCCTTATAGAAAGGAGATGATTAAGCTGGAAAGTGTGCAGAAAAGAATTAGTGGGATGCCAAGGGGTCCTGATGGTTTGAGTTATAATGAGAGGCTGGATACTCTGGGACTTTTTTCCCTTGAGTTGGCTTAGTGGTGTTCTTATCGAGGTCTCTAAAATAATGAGGGCATGGATATAGCAGCTTTATAGAACCTTAGTTAGGCCGCACTTGGAATATAGTGTTCAATTCTGACCGACACACTACCAGAAAGATGTGGAGAATTTGGAGAGGGTTCAGAAAAGATTTATAGGATGTTGCCTGGTAAGGAGGGCATTAGCTCTGAGGAGAGATTGGAGAAACTTGGTTTGTTCTCACTGGAACGACGGAGGTTGAGGGGCGACCTGATAGAATTCTACAAGATTATGAGGGGCATGGACAGAGTGGATAGTCAGAAGCTTTTTACCAGGGTGGAAGATGCAAAATCTAGGGGGCATAGGTTTAAGGTGTGAGGGGCAAGGTTTAAAGGAGATGTACAAGGCAAGTTTTTTTACACAGAGGGTGGTGGGTGCCTGGAACTCGCTGTCGGGGGAGGGAGTCGAAGCAGATACGATAGTGAGTTTTACGGAGTGTCTGGACAAATACATGAATAGGATGGGAATAGAGGGATACGGTCCCCGGAAGGGTAGGGGGTTTTAGTTCAGTCGGGCAGCATGGTCGGTGCAGGCTTGGAGGGCCGAAGGGACTGTTCCTGTGCTGTAATTCTCTTTGTTCTTTGAGAAGCTCGTCAACATCTTTTCCAAAAGGGAGGGGAGTCTAAAACTAGAAGACACAGGTTTAAGGTGAGAGGGGAGAGGGTCCAGAGGGCAATTCTTTTCACACATAGGGTGGTGAGGGATTGGAACAAGCTGCCAGAGGTCGTAGTAGAAGCGGATACAATTTTATATTTTAAAATTTCAGTAAAAAGTGTTTCAGGAGATTTTAGTTGTAAGAAGTGCATTAGATTGCAGCTTCTGGAGGAGCGTGTAAAGGAGCTGGAGGGGGAGGTAGAGGAACTCCGCATAATTCGGGAGGCGGAGGTGGAAGTTGATAGGAGTTATAGAGAAATAGTAACTCCTAGAAATGAGGCTTGGGTCAATGCCAGGAGGAGGGGTAAGAAGCAATCGGGAAGACAATCCCCTGGGGCGGTTCCCCTCCATAATAGGTTTTCGGTGCTGGAGGCTACAGTTGAGGAGGAATCAACTGAGCATAGAGAACAGATCTCTGGGGGTGAGCCGAGTGAGAAAGCTCAGGTGGTTAGGGGCTGTAAAAGACTGGGCCTTGTGATTGGGGACTCCACAATTAAGGGGACAGATAGGAGGGTCGGAACTAAAGGTAGGGACTCAGGGTTGGTGTGTTGCCTACCAGGGGCTGGGGTCCGGGATGTGTCTGACAGGGTATTCAGGACTCTTAGGGGGGAGGGAGATAAACCACAAGTTATTGTACATGTGGGGACACACGACATAGGGAGGATAGGGGAAGGGGATATTAGGCAGGGATTTATGGAGTTGGGGTGGAAACTAAAGGCCAAGACTGACAGAGTGGTTATCTCTGGACTCTTGCCTGTACCACGGGATAGTTTAGAGAGGAACAGGGAGAGGGAAGGTTTGAATTCATGGCTGAGGGGATGGTGCAGGAGGGAGGGGTTCAGGTACTTAAGCAATTGGGGCTCGTACTGGGGAAGGTGTGACCTCTATGAGAAGGATGGTCTACACCTTAATCAGAAGGGGACCAATATCCTGGGGGGTAAATTTGCTAAGGCCATGCAGGGAGGTTTAAACTGATTCGGGGGGGGGGAGGGATCCTGAGTAGTGGGGCTGAAAGTGAGGGATGCATGGATGGGGACTGCAATGCACGGCATTGCAGAGGTGGGGTGGAGCAGGGTTTGAAATGTGTATACTTCAATGCCAGGAGTATTCGCAATAAAGTGGGTGAACTTGCAGCGTGGATCAGTACCTGGGACTTCGATGTTGTGGCTATTTCAGAGACATGGATAGAGCAGGGGCAGGAATGGATGCTGCAGGTCCCGGGGTTCAAATGTTTTAGTCGAAGTAGGGAAGGAGGTAGAAGAGGGGGAGGGGTAGCATTATTGGTCAGAGATTGTATCACAGTGTCAGAGAGGAGGTTTGATGAGGACTTATCTGTTGAGGTAGTATGGGCGGAGATTAGAAATAGGAGAGGAGAGGTCACCCTGTTGGGAGTCTTTTATAGACCTCCTAAAAGTTCTAGAGAGGTTGAGGAAAGGATTGCGGAGTCAATCCTGCTTAGGAGTGAAAGTAATAGGGCAATTGTTATGGGGGATTTTAACTTGACTAATATTGACTGGAATTGTTATAGCTCTAGCTCGTTAGAGGGGTCAGTTTTTGTTCAAAGCGTGCAGGAAGGTTTTTTGACTCAGTATGTAGACAGGCCAACTAGAGGTGAGGCTATATTGGATCTGGTGCTGGGAAATGAGCCAGACCAGGTGCTAGACTTGGAAGTTGGTGTGCATTTTGGTGATAGTGACCACAATTCGGTTACGTTCACCTTAGTGATGGAAAGGGATAGGCATGAACCTCGGGCCAGTGGTTTTAGCTGGGGGAAGGGTAATTATGAGGCTATTAGGAGAGAATTAGGAAACATAGGTTGGACTAGGAGATTACAGGGACTGGGAACGTCCGACATGTGGAGTTTTTTCAAGGAGCAGCTACTGCGAGTCTGTGATAGGTATGTCCCTGTCAGGCAAGGAGGAATTGGTAGGGCTAGGGAACCGTGGTGCACCAAAAAAGTTTCTTTGTTGGTTAAAAAGAAAAAGGAGGCTTATGTTCGGATGAGACGTGAGCACTCGGGTAGTGCACTAGAAAGCTTTAGATTGGCTAAGAGGGAGTTGAAGAGCGAGCTTAGAAGGGCTAAAAGGGGACATGAGAAGACTTTGGCGGATAGGGTTAAAGAGAATCCTAAGGCGTTCTATAGGTATGTCAAGAACAGAAGGTTGGTTAGGGCAAGTTTAGGGCCAGTTATAGATGGCAGAGGGAAGTTATGTGTGGAACCGGAGGAGATTGGTGAAGCATTGAACCAATATTTCTCTTCGGTGTTCACGCAAGGGGACATGAATATAGCTGAGGAGGACACTGGGTTGCAAGGGAGTAGAATAGACAGTATTACAGTTGATAAGGAGGATGTGCAGGATATTCTGGAGGGTCTGAAAATAGATAAATCCCCTGGTCCGGATGGGATTTATCCAAGGATTCTCTGGGAGGCAAGAGAAGTGATTGCAGAGCCTCTGGCTCTGATCTTCAGGTCGTCGTTGGCCTCTGGTATAGTACCAGAAGATTGGAGGTTAGCGAATGTTGTCCCATTGTTTAAGAAGGGGAACAGAGACTTCCCCGGGAATTATAGACCGGTGAGTCTCACTTCTGTTGTCGGCAAGATGTTGGAAAAAATTATAAGGGATAGGATTTATAGTTATTTGGAGAGTAATGAATTGATAGGTGATAGTCAGCATGGTTTTGTGGCAGGTAGGTCGTGCCTTACTAACCTTATTGAGTTTTTTGAGAAAGTGACCAAGGAGGTGGATGGGGGCAAGGCAGTGGACGTGGTATATATGGATTTTAGTAAGGCGTTTGATAAGGTTCACCATGGTAGGCTTCTGCAGAAAATGCAGATGTATGGGATTGGGGGTGATCTAGGAAATTGGATCAGGAATTGGCTAGCGGATAGGAAACAGAGGGTGGTGGTTGATAGTAAATATTCATCATGGAGTGCGGTTACAAGTGGTGTACCTCAGGGATCTGTTTTGGGGCCACTGCTGTTTGTAATATTTATTAATGATCTGGATGAGGGTATAGTTGGGTGGATTAGCAAATTTGCTGATGACACCAAAGTCGGTGGTGTGGTAGACAGTGAGGAAGGGTGTCGTAGTTTGCAGGAAGACTTAGACAGGTTGCAAAGTTGGGCCGAGAGGTGGCGGATGGAGTTTAATGCGGAGAAGTGTGAGGTAATTCACTTTGGTAGGAATAACAGATGTGTTGAGTATAGGGCTAACGGGAGGACTTTGAATAGTGTGGAGGAGCAGAGGGATCTAGGTGTATGTGTGCATAGATCCCTGAAAGTTGGGAATCAAGTAGATAAGGTTGTTAAGAAGGCATATGGTGTCTTGGCGTTTATTGGTAGGGGGATTGAATTTAGGAGTCGTAGCGTTATGTTGCAACTGTACACAACTCTGGTGCGGCCGCACTTGGAGTACTGTGTGCAGTTCTGGTCCCCACATTACAGGAAGGATGTGGAGGCTTTGGAGAGGGTGCAGAGGAGGTTTACCAGGATGTTGCCTGGTATGGAGGGGAGATCCTATGAAGAGAGGCTGAGGGATTTGGGATTGTTTTCGCTGGAAAGGCGGCGGCTAAGAGGGGATCTTATTGAAACATATAAGATGATTAGAGGTTTAGATAGGGTGGATAGTGATAGCCTTTTTCCTCTGATGGAGAAATCCAGCACGAGGGGGCATGGCTTTAAATTGAGGGGGGGTAGTTATAGAACCGATGTCAGGGGTAGGTTCTTTACCCAGAGGGTGGTGAGGGATTGGAATGCCCTGCCAGCATCAGTAGTAAATGCGCCTAGTTTGGGGGCGTTTAAGAGATCCGTAGATAGGTTCATGGACGAAAAGAAATTGGTTTAGGTTGGAGGGTCACAGTTTTTTTTTTTTTAACTGGTCGGTGCAACATCGTGGGCCGAAGGGCCTGTTCTGCGCTGTAATGTTCTATGTTCTATGTTCTAAAAAGCATTTAGACAGTTATTCTGGTAAGATTGGTGTGGAGGGATTTGGGCCAAACGCAAGGCATTTGATACGAGCTTAATGGTAAAAACTGGGTGGCAGGGAAAAGTTGGGCCAAAGGACCCAAATGTATCTGAGCTCTGTTTTCTGCCCGGAAACCATTTCTCAATCCATCCCAGTATTTTCCAAATTTGTGGATGGGACACAGTAAATTGCCGTTTACTGTCCAAAGCTGTGTTGGTTCGGTGGATTAAGGTAAATGTGTGGGGTTACGGGGATAGGGCTGGGTCAAGGGCCTTGGTAAGATACTGTGTCAGAGAGTCAGTACAGACTCGATGGGCTGAATGGTCTCCTTCTGCACTGCAGGGATTCTGTGACTCTACTATTAAGATCCCTTTGTCATTTGAAGCTTCCAGCGAAAATGCTGACAATGCTGCCTATTTCTGTGCACTTTGGCAAACGTCCTGTCTCATCACCGGGCGACACGGTGGCACAGTGGTTAGCACTGCTGACTCACAGCGCCAGGGATCTGGGTTCGATTCCCCGCCTCGAGTGACTGTCTGTGTGGAGTTTGCACGTTTGCTAAATTGCCCCTTAGTGTCAGGGGGATTCGGGCCTGGGTGGGATTACTGTCGGGGCAGGCTTGTTGGGCTGAATGGCCTCATTCTGCAGTGTAGGAATTCTATGGCTCTTGGATCTTAAATGGTTGATAAATAGTGAAACTGAGACACAAACTGGGGCTTGGCAGCAGCAGACAGAATGGGAATCATTGCATCCTGCAGGGATTTTTATTACAGAATCAATTTCAGAAAATTTACAACTCAAAATCCACAACAGCAAAGTGTGGGATTGCAAACTTGGAATGATTAGCCCAGGGCTAAAGTTTAAAAGCTACAGATTGACATTCAGAAACAAGAGATGGCCTCACATCTTCAATTCTGTGATTGTCTGCCATCTCCTGCTCTGAATATTACAAAATCTCTGCCCCCTTCATGCGTCTGGAGACTTTGAAAGTTACGCAGACATTGGTAAAACGTTCCTTTATCTCAAGGCATCTCCTGTGAAATACTCAACTTCTGCAAAGAGACACAATCTAATTGACACTTTCTGAATCTCCTTTCAAACAACCTCCCAACCCCATTGTGCAGGATGCAGGAATGTCACCTTTTGTCACATTCCCCAACACAATTGTTGACACGTTTTCGGGACAGGAAAAGTAGATTCAACTGACAGATTCTGAGCCCCAGGTTGAATCTTTAAGATGTAAAAATGAACTGAAAGCCCAGGTCTCTCTGTTCCTGCAACTATTTTAACATTGACCCATTGATTTTAAATTGCTTCTCCTGTGTGTAAAATACCATCCATCAACTTCAGGTTTGAACATTAATAAGCGACTGAGCATCAACTGTGAATTATAGAAGGTAGTTCCAAACTAATATCACACCTGGTGTGGCAAAGTGTTCCTGAATTTCACTCCGAAAAGTCTAAAACCCTAAACATTGTCTAAAATCCAATGTCCCCCAAGTCCTGTCCCCATCAAACACTCCCAGGACAGGTACAGCACAGGGTTAGGTACAGAGTATAGCTCCCTGGACACTGTCCCCATTAAACACTCCCAGGTAAAATACAGCACGGGGTTCAATACAGAGTAAAGGTCCCTCGACACTGTCTCCATTAAACACTCGCAGGACAGGGACAGCACGGGGTTCGATACAGAGTAAAGCTCCCTCTCCACTATCCCCATAAAACACTTCCAGGAGAGATACAGCATGGGGTTAGATACAGAGCAAAACTCCCTCTACATTGTCCCCCATCAAACACACCCAGGACAGGTTCAGCACGTGTTTAGATAGAGTGAAGCTCCCTATACACTGTCCCCATCAAACACTCCCAGGACAGGTACAGCACGGGGTTAGATACAGAGTAAAGCTCCCTCTATACTGTCCCCCATCAAACACTCCCAGGACAGGTACAGCACGGGGTTCGATACAGAGTAAAGCTCCCTCTCCACTGTCCCCATAAAACACTTCCAGGAGAGATAAAGCACGGGGTTAGATACAGAGCAAAGCTCCCTCTACACTGTCCCCCATCAAACACACCCAGGACAGATACAGCACGTGTTCAGATACAGAGTGAAGCTCCCTCTACACTGTCCCCCATCAAACACTCCCAGGACATATACAGCACAGGGTTAGATACAGAGTAAAGCTCCCTCTACACTATCCCCATCAAACACTCCCAGGACAGGTACAGCACAGGTTTAGATACAGAGTGAAGCTCCCTATACACTGTCCCCATCATATAATCCAATGACAGACACAGCATGGTGCTAGATTAAAGGAAAAGCTGCCTCCACACTGTGCACATCAAACACACCCAGGATAGGTACAGCACGGGGTTAGATACAGCTCAAATCTTCCTCTCCATTTTGCCCCATCATTCTGTGGGTGTGTGTGTGAGAGAATGTGTGTGTGAGAGAGAGTGTGTGTATGTGTGAGAGAGTGTGTGTGAGAGAGAGAGTGTGTGTGAGAGAGAGAGTGTGTGCGAGAGAGAGAGTGTGTGCGAGAGAGAGAGAGTGTGTGCGAGAGAGAGTGTGTGTGCGAGAGAGAGTGTGTGTGCGAGAGAGAGAGCGTGTGCGTGAGAGAGAGTGTGTGTGTGAGAGAGTATATGTTTGTGAGTGTATGTGTGAGAGAGAGTGTGTGTGAGAGAGAGATAGAGTGTGTGAGAGAGAGAGTGTGTGCGAGAGAGAGTGTGTGTGTATGAGAGAGAGTGTGTGTTTGAGAGAGAGTGTGTGCGAGAGAGAGTGTGTGTGAGAGAGAGACTGTGCGTGAGAGAGAGTGTGTTAGAGAGAGTGTGTGTGTGAGAAAGAGTGTGTGTGTGAGAGACAGGCTGTGTGTGAGAGACAGGCTGTGTGTGAGAGAGTGTGTGAGAGAGTGTGTGCGAGAGAGAGAGTGTGTGTGTGAGAGAGAGTGCGTGTGAGTGAGAGTGTGTGTGTGAGAGAGAG
>NW_027590256.1:47500-50000 GCF_964213995.1 Mustelus asterias
TAGAGGGTTGTTTTTTTGGTCAAACTGGAGGCCTGTGACCAGCGGGGTGCCTCAGGGATCGGTGCTGGGTCCACTGTTATTGGTCATCTATATTAATGATTTGGATGGGAATTTAGGAGGCATGGTTTGTAAGTTTGCAGTTGACACCAAGATTTGTGGCATAGTGGACAGTGAAGAAGGTTATCTCGGGTTGCAATGGGATCTTGATCAATTGGGCCAGTGGGCTGTTGAATGGCAGATGGAGTTTAATTTAGATAAATGCAAGGTGATACATTTTGGTGTATCGAACCAACACAGGACTTACTCAGTTAATGGTAGGGTGTTGCTGAGAGTTACAGAACAAAGAGATCTCGGGGGTACAGATTGACAGCTCCTTGAAAGTGGAGTCACAGGTGGATAGAGTGGTGAAGAAGGCATTCCACATGCTTGGTTTCATTGGTCAGAACATGGAATAGAGGAGTTGGGACGTCTTGCTGGAGTTGTACAAGACATTGGTGAGACCACACTTGGAATGCTGTGTATTGTTCTGGTCACCCTTATAAAAAGGAGATTATTAAGCAAGAAAGTGTGCAGAAAAGAATGACTGGGATGCTATGGGGTCCTGATGGTTTGAGTTATAATGAGAGGCTGGATACTCTGGGACTTTTTTTCCCTTGAGTTGGCTTAGTGGTGTTCTTATAGAGGTCTCTAAAATAATGAGGGCATGGATACAGCAGCTTTACAGAACCTTAGTTAGGCCGCACTTGGAATATAGTGTTCAATTCTGATCGACACACGACCAGAAAGATGTGGAGAATTTGGAGAGGGTTCAGAAAAGATTTACCAGGATGTTGCCTGGTATGGAGGGCATTAGCTCTGAGGAGAGATTGGAGAAACTTGGTTTGTTCTCACTGGAACGACGGAGGTTGAGGGGCGACCTGATAGAATTCAACAAGATTATGAGAGGCATGGACAGAGTGGATAGTCAGGAGCTTTTTCCCAGGGTTGAAGAGTCAATTACTAGGGGGCACAGGTTTAAGGTGTGAGGGGCAAGGTTTAAAGGAGATGTACGAGGCAGGTTTTTTACACAGAGGGTGGTGGGTGCCTGGAACTCGCTGCCGGGGGAGGTAGTGGAAGCGGATACGATAGTGAGTTTTACGGAACATCTGGACAAATACATGAATAGGATGGGAATAGAGGGATACGGTCCCCGGAAGGGTAGGGGGTTTTAGTTCAGTCGGGCAGCATGGTTGGTGCAGGCATGGAGGGCCGAAGGGACTGTTCCTGTGCTGTAATTCCTGTCCCCATCAAACACTTCCAGGACAGGTACAGCACAGGGTTAGGTACAGAGTAAAGCTCCCTCGACACTGTCCCCATTAAACACTCGCAGGACAGGGACAGCACGGGTTTAGATCCAGAGTGAAGCTCCCTCTACACTGTCCCCATCAAACACTCCCAGGACAGGTACAGCACGGGGTTAGATACAGAGTAAAGCTCCCTCTGCACTAGCCCCATCAAACACTCGCAGGACAGATAGAGCACGGAGTTAGATACAGAGTAAAGCTCCCTCTACACTGTCCCCATCAAACACTCCCAGGACAGGTACAGCACGGGGTTAGATACAGAGTAAAGCTCCCTCTACACTATCCCCATCAAACACTCGCAGGACAGGGACAGCACGGGTTTAGATCCAGAGTGAAGCTCCCTCGACACTGTCCCCATCAAACACTCCCAGGACAGATACAGCACGGGGTTAGATACAGAGTGAAGCTCCCTCGACACTGTCCCCATCAAACACTCCCTGGACAGGTACAGCACGGGGTTAGGTACAGAGTAAAGCTCCCTCGACACTGTCCCCATTAAACACTCGCAGGACAGGGACAGCACGGGTTTAGATCCAGAGTGAAGCTCCCTCTACACTGTCCCCATCAAACACTCCCAGGACAGGTACAGCACGGGGTTAGATACAGAGTGAATCTCCCTCGACACTGTCCCCATCAAACACTCCCAGGACAGGTACAGCACGGGGTTAGATACAGAGTGAAGCTCCCTCGACACTGTCCCCATCAAACACTCCCAGGACAGGTACAGCACGGGGTTCGATACAGCTCAAATCTTCCTCGACATTTTGCACCATCATTGTGTGTGTGTGTGTGTGTGTGAGAGAATGTGTGTGCGAGAGAGAGAGAGTGTGTGTGTGTGTGTGAGAGAGAGATTGTGTGAGAGAGAGTGTGCGAGAGAGTGTGAGTGTGTGAGAGAGAGAGTGTGTGTGTGAGAGAGTGTGTGTGCGAGAGAGAGAGTGCGAGAGTGAGAGTGTGTGCGAGAGTGAGTGTGTGCGAGAGAGAGTGTGTGCGAGAGAGCGTGTGTGCGAGAGAGAGTGTGTGCGAGAGAGAGTGTGTGCGAGAGAGAGTGTGTGTGTGTGTGTGAGAGATTGTGTGCGAGAGAGTGTGTGCGAAAGTGTGTGTATGAGAGAGAGTGTGTGTATGAGAGAGCGTGTGTGAGAGAGTGTGTGCGAGAGAGT